>NW_026522037.1:547500-555000 GCF_021234435.1 Artibeus jamaicensis
GGGGGCGGGGGGCATGAGAGCAGAAGCCGCTCGACCCCCGCAGTGCAGCCACCGTCTCCGCGGCCTCCGCGGGGCTCAGAGCCGGGCGGGTCGCCGGGCCGCCCCCAGCACAGAGGCCGCGCTCAAACCCTCGAAGAGGCGGTGGCGCGCCAGCCGCGGGGCAACATGAAACACGCGGGGCGACCGAACGGGCGCATTGAGATGCGGGGAGCCGGCTCGGCGCGGACTCGCTCTCGAGGTCAAGTGACGGACGGATTGTATGCTTCTTCATAATAATATTAATTAAACAATTTGCATGCTAATAAGGTAACAATTATCAGGGCCTCTGTTGAAAGATTCAGGTTATTACAACACGCCAATCTGAAGGCCAGGGGTCAGAGAGTGAGAGGCGAGCGAAATTTCAACTCAAATTAACATTCTGTCAGCTCCAGAAAATGGGATAAATAAAGTCGAATTAATTCATTATAATAGAGAGAGACGGGCACGGGAGCCCGGCCGGCGCCCGCCCCTCCGCGGCCCTCCCCTCGGGCCGGATTGATTGCGGCTCTGTATTCAGAAACACGCACCGCGCGCGTTCCTCCCCCGAACCCGACTGAGAACCAGGCGCTTATGGCTACGGGCGAAATCGAGTTGGAGGGACAGAGTTTACATTTAGTATTTATAGAGAAGAAATTAAATTATGGCGAAAAGTAGTGCTCTTGGCCCCTGACCTCGGAATTAATCCTCACGGCCCGTTCCTGCGCCCCAGTTTCCAGGCCTCCTCTGCCTCCCTGACATGCGGGCCTGACCGTAGCCTTTGCCCTTCTCCCCCTCTCCTGCCGTAAAGACGGAGGCTGGAGGGTCATTAAGTCATAGACGGTGGCAGGGCGACCTCAGTTAGTATCTAACCCCCAGGCTGGTCTCGCGGAGGCCGGCGTGGCACCCGCGGGTGGAAGGGTGCTCGGCTTCGACCCTGCCCCCCTGCAGCCTTACCTCTCCCACTGGCGTCCGGGGCAGTTACTGTGCACCCCTCCTCGGACACGGACACGGACACAGACACACACACACACGGGCAGGGAGAGACACAGGGCTGGCACGGGGTGGGGCTCAGAGATGCGCAGTCGTCCACCCTTCCCCTGTGCAGTGGGCTCCCGGTTTAGCAGCTTGGCCCAGGCCACTCAACACTGAAGGCCAACTTTTCTGCTGCTTTGGCCAGGGGTTCCCAGACCAGGCCCCCGCACGCTCTTCCTCCCTGTGGTGGTGGCTGGCCCAGCCTGGTGCGGGCACCTGGGGCTGAAGCAAAAGAACCTCCCCACTGACAAACTTTTGTATAAGATATTATATATGTATAATGGCTTCTTCCCCTCCTGCCCACAGCCCTCATTTGCTGCGTATTCAAGAATGTGTCCTTCCATGATTTAGCTCGGAGCCTGTCAATATTTCATAGTGGGGCAGGGGGCGACCCTTTCCTGAGAACGTGGTTTAATTATAACAAATGGGTCGGGTGCCTCGGCCCTGTTCACTTCTGTTCTTTAGAGGCCGGGTCAAAGTGGGGTGCATTTTTCCCCCCCGGAGTGTCAGAGGCCTCATTGGCTGCCACCCCAAAGTTACTTTTCCCTTCCCCCTTCGGTCTGCTCCTCTTCCCTGTGCCTCATCTTCCCCTAACCCGGGTAGGGGGAGGGCGGGGGCAAGGTGCCCCCTCAGCCACCCCATCTGTTTTTGCAGACCGGGCGGCTGCCAGTCAACCCGAGAGGGCATTAAGGAAGCCTCTTTATTGACAGGCGCGGCGGCAGGAGTGCTCCTCTTTCGGAGTCACGGGCCCGCCCTCCCTCCCCTCTCCCTGCCGCCTGGAGCCGGAGAGGAGATGAGAAGCCCTTGTAGTTTTAAATTCAATGTGACAGTTTCGGAAAGAGCGGATGATGAATCTCCTATTATTGGATCAGTCTATTTGCCGCTCAATGTCTCTCTGTAATTGGAGCAACATCACTTTAAAGGTTCAGAGAGTACAGCATTTCTGGTGAAAAATCCCCACAACACGCGGTGAATGTTTTAAAGGGAAATCTATTAGTGATTTGTGGAGGGGCGGGAGCCGGCGGCGGGGAGGCGCGGGCTGGGCCAGCGGGGACTTAAGTGGGGGGCTCGCCAGGGGCCCCTGCCCGGCTGCTCCCCGCGCCCGCGCCTGCCCAGCACCGGCCGCGCCCCCTCCCTCCCTGCTGCCCCCCCCCCACGTCTTGTTGTGACAGTTCCTGATACTGTTTATTGAGGTGCATGTCAGGTATAATTAGCAATCGATATGGAAAACGTTTCCTTGCACCCAGCACGCCTCTGACGTCAGAGCCGATTAGCGCTTCTTATTGGTCCCAAATTCCCCCGGCCGCGGCTAATTATCGGGAGCTTGATGTTGATAAAGTAAAGCTCCGAGTGCGGGCGAAGCATGTGTAGGGCTCCGGGTCCCTGTCTGCGCCTCCGCCGCCACCCGCGCGTCCCGCCGCTGGCCCAGCCCGGCCCCGGCCTGCGCCCCCGCGCCCCGCTGGCCCCCCGCGCGAGATGATGGACGGCCGCCTCCTGGAGCACCCGCATGCCCAGTTCGGGGGCTCGCTTGGCGGTGTGGTGGGCTTCCCCTACCCGCTGGGCCACCACCACGTGTACGAGCTGGCCGGCCACCAGCTGCAGTCTGCCGCCTCGGTGCCCTTCTCCATCGACGGCCTGCTCAGTGGCTCCTGCGCTGCTGCCGCCGCCTCGGTGGTCAACCCCACGCCGCTGCTGCCGGCGGCCTGCGGGGTAGGCGGCGACAGCCAGCCTTTCAAGCTGTCAGGTAGGCGCAGCATGCGGGGAGTGGGACGGGGCTGGGAGGCCGGGGGAACCTCTCAGGCAGGGGAGTTAATTTCGGGCGGCCGGGGGATCGGTGCTCCTGGATCCCGCCCTCCACCCCGGCTCAGGGCGCGTGGCCACCCTCTCCATGGCCCCGGGACCCGGGACGGCCAGCATGCATTAGCGTGTGGGGTGAATCTGGCTCCGACAGTGCCTGAGCCGCGCGGCGTCCTGTGCACGCCTGCAGATTCGGGGGACCCAGACAAGGAGAGCCCGGGGTGCAAGCGGCGGCGCACCCGCACCAACTTCACCGGCTGGCAGCTGGAGGAGCTGGAAAAAGCATTCAACGAGAGCCACTATCCTGACGTGTTTATGCGCGAGGCGCTGGCGCTGCGCCTGGATCTGGTTGAGTCCCGCGTTCAGGTAAAGACCCGCGTCCCTCCCGGAGCTCACAGCCAGCAGCCTGCCGCTTGGCCTACCCCGTGCCGGGCCCGCCTTTGTTCTGGGTGGAGCCGCATCCTCGGTTTCGAGACAGCCTGGCGACCGCTGGTGGGAAGGTGCTGGCGGCGGTGGTGGGTATTCTGAGGCTACCGTCTCTTGAAGAGGGAGGTGCGAGTCCCTAAAAGTCGAGGCGTCTCGGGACGGCCCGGCGGCCGCCCCGAAGTAGCGAGAACTGGAGCTGCGTCCCAACCGGGAAGCCTGTGGTGGGGTCTGGCGAAATGAGACCTGGCGGCCTGGGAGAGAGAGATGGCCAGGAGGTTCGGCAGGCTGGGTTCGGGGAGACCAGAGGCAGACCTGCGCCTCTGCGCCCTCCAAGGGATCGGTTCACCAGCCTGCAGCGGATGCGTTTGTTTACCTTTCACCTCTAAAGTATTCAGCTGGAAACAGTACTTACGCACCCCTTGCGGGAGGGGAAGCCGAGGAAGGGGGGCGGAAACTTGAACACTTACCACATCGAGAAGAAAGGTGTCTGAATCTTTAATACATCCGTTATTATATATTTTCCTTTTTCCATCATTTGATTTTTATCAGGAGGCTGCCAGCGGTATTCTTTTAGAAAACACAGCGTCACTTGGGTATATTAAAAATTTAGGAGGAGTTGTGCATGATTATATGTTTCCCTGAAGGATGGCAACCTTCTGGGTGGTGAGTGCGGGGTGGCGCTGTGGGCCGGGCTCCGGGGCCGAGGGGGCTGCCGCTGGACCAGCACCAGGAGCTTTGTCTAAAGGTGGGCAGCCCTGTGCTCCACCTCTGCTGGCGGCCTCGCCTGCTTGTACGTCCTTTCGTGCCATCCGTTCTGTGTGTGTTAAGTGAAGTCAAGACCTCTTCATTTCTCCCCTAAAACTACGGTGAATGATTCTCGGTGATGAGGTGGCCTAGAATTTGCACCCTCCAAAAAAAAAGTATTAACAAACAGACAAAAAGAGAAGAAAAAAAAACAACAGGAGGGGGAAGAGGGGGAGGAAGAAAGCGCCACAACCTTGGAGAGGCTGCCACTCCGTACCTGCGCCATGGCACCCACAGGCTGCTGGTGGCCACTCCAGGCCTGCTGCCAGGCTGCCCCTGCCTCTGCGGCCGCTGCAACAAAGAGTTTGAAGGATGGCGCTCTCAGGGAGGCTAGTGTGCCTGACCCTCGGCTGGGGTTTGTGCCTGGTGGAGCGGGGGGCCTAAGGGCTGCTTTCCTTGGAGGCCTGAGCTCCTCAGGACCAGGGCTGCAGAGAGTGCAAGAGGCGGGAGGGCCTGGAGCTGGCCCCTGCTTTCCTGCCTTCCCCACCCGACCCTGGGAGCCAGGCGCAGCTGGTTTGAGAGCACCATTTTGGTACCTTGCCCTGAAAGAGTATGTGTATGAATGTGTGTGTGTGTGAATGAGTGAGTGAGAGAGAGGGAGAGAGAGAGGAGGCTACCGAAGCTCCCCTCCCCCAAATTGGGCTTGGCTTCCCAGGCCCTGCTAGAAGAAGCATCCAGATTTCCCTTCACGGGAACCGTCAAAATCTGGGCTTTGGCTCAGTCTCCAGGGGGCTGAAGACAGGTGTGAAGGGCGGCTGAGGCCGGCCGCCTGGTGTCCTCGGGCCAGACGGTCAGCGCCAGGCCCGGCAGGCTGCTTAGAACACGAGCTGTGCGAAGCCAGGAGAGGCGAGGCGGGGCCCTGCTCTCTACTCCGGACCAGGACCCCAGCCCGATGCCCTCAGAACGCTCCAGTTCCTGAGGTGAGAAGCTGGAGTGGGAAGCCGGCGGAGAGGCCCGATTGCCTCCTTCTGTGTGGGAAAGACACTCTTTGGAACCTGCAGCCCCAGTGAGGACGGCCAGCTCAAGGCCGCCGGCCACGTGGCTGGGCTCCCTTCCCCTGACTGAGCCCAGCAGGTTGAGCAGGCCGTCAGGGGGAGTGGGGAGGCCCGGAGCCCAGCGGCAAGCCCGCCGCCTGATCGTGCCTTCCTTTCCCCACCCGGCTGCTCTAGGTTTGGTTCCAAAACCGTCGGGCCAAGTGGAGGAAGAAGGAGAACACAAAGAAGGGCCCCGGGCGGCCGGCACACAACTCGCACCCGACCACGTGCAGTGGTGAACCCATGGACCCTGAGGAGATCGCCCGAAAGGAGCTGGAGAAAATGGAGAAGAAGAAGCGCAAGCACGAGAAGAAGCTGCTGAAGAGCCAGAGCCGCCACCTACACTCTCCGGGCGGCCTGTCCCTGCATAGTGCACCCAGCTCTGACAGCGACAGCGGCGGTGGCGGTCTGTCCCCTGAACCACCCGAGCCACCGCCGCCGCCCGCCACCGTGGCCAAGGGCCTTGGCGCGCACAAGGCTGGGGCGGCAGGTCCTGCGCCTGCACCGCCGGGTGAGCCACCCGCTCCGGGCACTTGTGACCCCGCCTTTTACCCGAGCCAAAGAAGCGGCGCCGGCCCGCAGCTGCGGCCAGGCCGCCCCGCGGACAAGGATGCGGCCCCATGTGCGCTCGGGGTGGGGGCGGCAGAGCGTGGCGTCGCGGGCCTGCCCAAGGCCAGCCCGTTCAGCGTGGAGAGCCTGCTATCCGACTCACCGCCACGCCGGAAAGCTGCCGCCGCAGCTGCGGGGTTGGACTTCGCGCCTGGGTTGCCGTGTGCACCACGGACCCTCATTGGCAAGGGCCACTTCCTGCTCTACCCCATCACGCAGCCGCTCGGCTTCCTAGTGCCACAGGCCGCGCTCAAGGGCTGTGCGGGCCCCGAGCCGGCGCCCAAGGACGCGCCACCCGCGCCCGCTGTGCCGCCCGCGCCGCCTGCTCAGGCCAGCTTCGGGGCCTTCCCAGGGCCCGGCGGCGCTCCGGACTCGGCCTTCGCGCGCCGCAGCCCCGACGCTGTTGCCTCCCCTGGGGCCCCGACCCCGGCACCTTTCCGGGATCCAGCCGTGGCCGAGAGCGGTGGCGGTAGCGGTGACTGCTTGGACGCAGGGGTTGCCTGCCCCGCGGCCCCTCCACCGCCACCCCTCCCGCCGTCCCCCGGGTCCAGAACGCAGGTACCCAGCCCCGCTGGGGAGCCGGCCATCTGTGGGCCTCCCGAGCCAGGTGCCGCAGCCGGACCCAGCGTCCCGGAGGCGGAGGAGGTGGACATGGACTGAGGGCGGCCGACAGCGGCGCCCAGCCGGCTTGGCCGGCGGCTCAGGCTCCGACTCACAACGAAATCAGGTGATGGGGTTAGAAATACTGCTTTTTCCTTTCTTCTGTTTTCTCCCCCCTCCCCCGCTGCCCCCTTTTAAAAAACGCTGTATCAATTCGGGCCTAGGCAACAACCGCAGGACTTGGGGTAAGACCTCTCTCCTCAAGGGAGCGGAATAAAAAATGGGAAAAAAACAAAACCCTAAAAACAGAACCGAACCCATACTCCCCCCCCAAAAAAAAACCCACAACAAGAATCCTCAGCCTTGTAAAATGGAAAATTGTCTAAGAGTATTTATATATGTACCATTTTTGATAAATAAAGCTGGTCAAACGTAAGTGCTCAGGTCCTTCATTTTCAGGTTTCCGAGGGCCGGGCGCCCCCCCCCCCTTTACACTGCTCTCCCCGCGGGCGGGGCGGGGCCAAGGCTCCTCACCTCCCCCGAGGTGTGCGCTTAGGCCTCCTTTTGTGTGCGTGTGTGTTTGTGTTTTCTGATTGAACAAATTTATGCACCCGCAGCTCCCCCTCGCCTGCCCTCCCCCGCGCCCCCCTGCTACCCGGCGCCGCACACGCGCGCACACGCACACGCGCCCCCGCGCGCTGGCACACGCCAGGGCAGGCGGCGCGGGGTGACGGAGCCGGGGGCTGCAAGGGCCGGGCCGCTGGGCTCCTGCAGAGTTTTGATATGAAAGTAATTATTTTCCGGTGGCTGCTGCGGGGACTGGGTTTCTTGCCCAAAGGGTTATTATACATTACCGATTTCTAGTGATATGAAATCACATAAACTTCTTACAATAATAGAATTAGCATGAAAGGCTGGGGTGTCAAATTGAAATTGGAGAATAATAGCGCCGGCAGCTGGGGGAGTGCGTGCGCATATTGGAGCGGAGATGGGGGATCGTGGGGCGGAATTTTCATGAGCTGCGCTCTTTGTCAGCGCTCTTGTAGCCGGCTATATTAAGATAGATGCCCAATGATATCCCTCATTGTTCTGTCGCTTATATTGATGTTGCTGCGTTATCAGCCTATTGATCATGTGTCGCCTGTAATAGGACAGGCGCCGCCAACGCGCCTCTTTACAA